>NC_053170.1:86520721-86525721 GCF_016835505.1 Polypterus senegalus
TCGCACAATCTGCATGTCAGTTATCAATTCTTTTGGTCAAAATTTGCAAAATGCGTGCATTTTTCACTAAAATATTATGGACAGTTACCTCCTGAAAACTCTGCACTGAGTGTCAACAGGAAAGACATAATTCACATAATCCTGTGTATTTGAATTGAAGATAAGACTCTTACCCAGTGAATGAGGAACAGAGGTAGGTTTTCAATTCAAATGTACAATATTGTGAGAATTACACATTCTGCACATTTTGAACAAATTGATGGATAAAGGACATCATATATTTCCTGGTGTTAAATAAATACATAGGGTAAGCAACATATAAAAAAAACTGAATATTCTTTAACTGAAGTGTATAAAAACTTAATGATATTTATACAGTATCACAACACTATAGTATGTGAAATCCAAGGGACAAGGGCATTTAGTGTGTTAATTGGGTAGATCCAGGAGCGAAACTGAAAGACACTTTAAAATTCTACTTCCTAGAAATTGAAGAGTTTGCATCAATAACTAGTTAGAACTATTTTGCAACAATCATTACTACTTTTAAAATGCATTATACAGTATGGAAAGCACAGCAACCACTGCACGTGGGAGTAAAAACAACTGTGTAGCCATACTGATTTAGAGAGAGAAAATTACTGATAAGAATCTAAGGGATTCATTTGAAATAAACATTTACAGGACTCTGATGATGCTCCCTGCAGGTATGGCAAAGAGTGACAAAAACTAAGAGTTTTCAAAGAGGCAGTTTTGATTAAATAATGATAATGGTTAGGGCGTAGCATGTTAGAAAGAGAAATAAAAAAAAATCTCATTTTTCCCTCCAAGGCTACACTGGAAATGTTCCAGGCCCTAGGCTGTTATTCTCAATTTATGATCTTACACACCTGAACAGATTCTTTTCAATTTGTCACCACACAGCTAGCTTTCTAGAAGAGCCTAGTTGAGCTTAGAAAATTATTTCATACGGCTAAATTGATTGGCTCAGCTTGATGGAGGCCTTTAGAGTAGATCAAAGAAGTGTAAACTTTAAAATTCTCCGTAGTAAATGTAGAGTACCTACATTTAAAAAAAAAAATCTAAAGAGACTGCTTTCACAAATCTATTTAGAGATTTACGCCAATTCATGCAAAAATCATAAAGCTGCATTGTATTGATCCATACAAAATCCATTCCAATGACAAAATAAGGTTTGAGATACAAACTGCAGCAAAACAGCCCCTGAGCACTAAAAGTTTCACAAAATACATACACACACACACAAGCATAATAGGCATTAAAGAATTGTGCCAACCGCACGCCTACATTAAAAATGGCAGCTTACATCAAAACCCGCTCCATATGTCATTTGCATTATAACATGAAGGATGGAGTAGGCGTTTAAAGTACCCAGCTCTGCACTCACAGCTGCCTAACTGATAGGAATAATAATGTAGCCTAGAATTTGCTGCATTTGAGACCCAAGCAATGACTGGGTCAAGATGCCTCACTGCTAATACATAAATTTTATCCATATGTATTTTAGAAGTCATGATAGGAATAATGGTGCACATTATGTGCAAATATAAACCAATTACATATTTCTTAAAATGGTTTTCACCAGCACATATTTATCACAAGTACTTAAACCTACAAAATAAATAAGAATAAAAAAAAAATATATATATTCTAACCTGAAATCAAATATAGTACAGGCAAAAAGATACTTTCTTTACTAGTGCAGCTGTGATGGTTTTATTATACCAAAGCTTTACATGCTTCTTTTACCAAGCAGTATTATGTTACACACTCATTAAAAATATAGCTAAAACAATCAGTCTTAGATTTTACATGAGGTCACCTCCTGTTACTATCAAGTAATCTTTTACTCCTCCGCATATTACTAACTTTTTTCATCTTTCCTTAAATAGGTTATTGCACTCAACCACTTTCACTACATCCCGCACCTCCAAAAGCCTTTCACAGGAAAACATTTTTTGTGCTAACAAAAACAAGTCTGACAAACAAGTGGAGTCAATTTGGTTCATTATGCTCATTTACTTGGTTATAGCTAAGCTGTTCTAATATTTAATCCCAAAACCTTTAATGAGTTGTCAAGGTTTTAGCATAAAAAAATGACTCATTTGTTCTAGACTGACATGCCCTCAGTTTAAAGAAGTACTTCTAGTCCCTGCCCTTCATCTTAAATGTACCCACCCTTAATTTCTAGCAGTATGTAGTTATGTGATTAACTAATGAATTGAAAGCCTATCACTGAATAATTTATAATGATACCTTTTAGTATTTTGAAGTCCTTATTTAGGTAGCCAAAGAATCATCTCTGCTCATATGTAAACAGATTTAATTCCCTTTCACGTCAGAGCAGGACATGTCTTTTAGTCAAGAATTGTATTTGGATGATCTCCTCTAGCTTCCAGAGTAGCAGTGTCTTTATTTGGAGTGAGGTATCTAGAACTGTACATAGTAATTTAGACAATACAGAGTTTAAACAAAACATCCAAAAGCATACCATGAAGTAAGTGGTTGCAAACAAATGAATATACAGTATACCGTAAAACAGTATAACGCAGCAGGTACAAATGGAGTGGCATCAAAAATGGCGAAGGCAGCTGAAGATTTTGGATTTTAGTGCTCAAGAATCACAGTGCATTTTACAAACAAAAATGAGGATTCCAGCATATTAAAAACTATACTCATCCCAAAGGGGAAAAGGATAAGAACTGACTGGTGTGTTGGCCATACCAAATGATGAAGTAACAGGAAATATCAGCGAAGATTACTGACAGAATAGGGAAAGCCAAGAAGACATTTTTAGGGAATTTGTCATGCAAAAAATTCAAGTTTGTGATTGCTTTTCTGTGCTAGAAATCAGATTGTTTCAAAACAAACAAAAAAAATAACTGTGTTAAACATTTGAAGATCTGGAAAAGATATCTGACATGATGGAGTGACAGCTACTAAGGTGGGCAAAGCAAATGTCAAATGTGGATAATTACTTCACACCTCACAATGACCAAAGAATGAGGAAGCATTAACATGGGGCAATACCATATGTTTGATCTCTTTGTTATATGTAACATTGATAAAGTGATGAAGATAATGTGAGGAGGTGTGATACGAGGTTTTGTATTCTAGTTATTTTATGCTGGTGATTAACAGCAAAGAAAAGGTGACTGTGATAAACAAATGAGTGTGTGTGTGTGTGTGGACATTCAATGAGGGGGCTGAAGTAGAGAGCTGAACTGAGAGAAAGGACTGATGTGGAGATACTGTGAGGAGATTTGTGTAAACGTGGTTTTGAAGAAAGGATGCCATGTAAAAGAAGTGTCCAATGTTATACCAGCAACAATGACCATCACATTCTTCAACTCTGGACTTCGTGTAATCCTCTGCAATTGATTTTTGGACTTCCCAACTGACAGATCACAGCATGTGTGGATTGACAGGTTCATATCCTTTACAGACTTTTAAAAACAGGCACTCCATAGGGCCATGTGCTAAGCCCAATTTAGTGCTTCTTGATAATCTATTATGATGCAACTAAACACAGCTCCAGCTCAATCATTAAATGTACTGATGATGCCACCATTATAGGCTTAATTATCAACAATGACAACACAACACACAAACATGAGGTTTACCAGGTAGCTCAGTGGTACCAGGACATCAGCCCACACCTTTATTTCAGCAAAACTGAAGAGCTGGTCAAAGACTTCAGAAAACAGACCACACTCCCATATACATCAGAGGTGATGGTGTTGAGTGGATCAGCAGCTTTAAATTCCTAGGAGTGATCACCACTGATGAAGTTAAGGGGTAAATACATGAAGCCTCACCAATGTCTTTACTTAACCATTTGTCTGAAGAAAGCTTGGATTTGTCCATTTGCTTTCACTTAGCATGTTTACATGTAATAACCCGATTTATTCACAGAAACCGTATTTCTAAAATGCCATGTAAACCCTAATTCCAATTGATTATTGGAGGTAGATGCTTCTGCAAATAATTAGATTATGTGGCAATGTAAACCCTCTCCTGGCTGAAATAATATGTCTCAATATTTCAGAAATCACTAAAATTATGTTGATGGGATGAATGTAAAGTACATGGCTAAGCTCAGCAACAGAATCTCAAAAGGCAGTATGATAACACATTAAAAGTAATGTGCATTACATAGTACGATTACTTTTTAAAGTAACAAGTAACCTAATGCAATACTTATCTTACTGATGCAAAATATCTGCATTCTAATTAATCTATCAGCACTGGGTTTAAGGCAAGAAGCATATGTACAGGATCCTTTGCAGGGCTCAGTCGCACAGCCAAGCAGAAATGAGTTTGCTGTATGCTCTGGTAACAGAAACCTTTTAATACAGCGACAATTTGACTAAACACATTTATAAAAAACAATTATCACAGACTTCAACAAAGGAAAACTCCAGAATATTACTTGCGCTTATAAACATGGATTATTAAAAGACCAGGCTTCTGCCTTAACCAGATTATTCACCTTAGCTTGCATATGTGTGTGCATGTAAACAAACTGACGGACGTCTACTGGTGTTCTATGCAGTCTATCCTCATCAACTGTATAACACACTGGTATGGCATCTGTTCAACTAAGAACTCCAAACCTCTGAAAACACTGGGACAAAATATTACTGTCTCAGAAAAGCCAAAAATATCATTAAAGGTGTCACCCCTTCTACATAGTCACTTATCCTACTACTCTGTTTGGACAAACAGTACAGGACCATTCACAACAGTAATTTCAGGGACAGTTTCTATCCATAAGTTGTAAGATTACTTCTAGTCACAATATGTATATATGACAGAGGAAAATGATTAGACATACAGGAATTAAAGGCAATATATAGCTGGTGAAGGGTGGGGTTGGAGAGGGAGGTTGTAAGGTAGGGGTAGATTAGTAAGGTGGGTCTTGGAAGGTGTATAATAACGTAACAAACTTCTAGCAACTGCCATATTTTATATATATA